>NC_138301.1:113770512-113785512 GCF_965601325.2 Salmo salar | reverse complement strand
GTCAACCATGGTTACCTGCAAGGAAACATGTGCCGTCATCATTTCTTCGCACAAAAAGGGCTTCACAGGCAAGGATATTGCTGCCAGTAAGACTGCACCTAAATCAACCATTTATCGGATCATCAAGAACTTCAAGGAGAGCGGTTCAATTGTTGTGAAGAAGGCTTCAGGGCGCCCAAGAAAGTCCAGCAAGCGCCAGGACCGTCTCCCAAAGTTGATTCAGCTGCGGGATCGGGGCACCACCAGTACAGAGCTGGCTCAGGAATGGCAGCAGGCAGGTGTGAGTGCATCTGCACGCACAGTGAGGCAAAGACTTTTGGAGGATGGCCTGTTGTCAAGAAGGGCAGCAAAGAAGCCACTTCTCTCCAGGAAAAACATCAGGGACAGACTGGTATTCTGCAAAAGGTACAGGGATTGGACTGCTGAGGACTGAGGTAAAGTCATTTTCTCTGATGAATCCCCTTTCCGATTGTTTGGGGCATCCGGAAAAAAAGTTTGTCCGGAGAAGACAAGGTGAGCGCTACCATCAGTCCTGTGTCATGCCAACAGTAAAGCATCCTGAGACCATTCATGTGTGGGGTTGCTTCTCAGCCAAGGGAGAGGCTCACTCACAATTTTACCTTAGAACACAGCCATGAATAAAGAATGGTACCAACACATCCTCCGAGAGCAACTTCTCCCAACCATCCAGGAACAGTTTGGTGACGAACAATGCCTTTTCCAGCATGATGGAACACCTTGCCATATGGCAAAAGTGGCTCGGGGAACAAAACATCGATATTTTGGGTCCATGGCCAGGAAACTCCCCAGACCTTAATCCCATTGAGAACTTGTGGTCAATCCTCAAGAGGCGGTGGACAAACAAAAACCCACAAATTCTGACAAACTCCAAGCATTGATTATGCAAGAATGGGCTGCCATCAGTCAGGATGTGGCCCAGAAGTTAATTGACAGCATGCCAGGGCGGATTGCAGAGGTCTTGAAAAAGAAGGGTCAACACTGCAAATATTGACTCTTTGCATCAACTTCATGTAATTGTCAATAAAAGCCTTTGACACTTATGAAATGCTTGTAATTGTACTTCAGTATTCCATAGTAACATCTGACAAAAATATCTAAAGACACTGAAGCAGCAGAGTTTGTGAAAATTAATATGTATGTCATTCTCAAAACTTTTGGCCACGACTGTAGATGCAGCTATGTATTCATGCTGCAAGTGTCCAACTTGATTTCTTGAAGTTCATGTGGACTGTGTGTACAGTGTGTGTTTAAGGAGTGTATGTGTGTACGGTGTGTGTGTACGGTGTGAGTGTGTGTACCTGAGACTTGGTACTGTTCATATAGAGCATGGACAGTTCGTTGTCTACCAGCTCCACTCCCACAGCAGGCAGAGAAGACTCCTGCTCCAACTCACTCACTGTTCTCTTAATGTCCTCCATTATCATGTGGGCGTCCCTACACACACACACACACACACACACACACACACACACACACACACACACACACACACACACACACACACACACACACACACACACACACACACACACACACACACACACACACACACACACACACACACACACACACACACACACACACGATTAGTTCCTAGGCAACAAACAGAACACGCACAGGGAACTGAGGAAGATAGAAAAGAACAGGCCAGGTGTCCTGGTGCCAGGTGTCCTAGTGACAGGTGTCCTGGTGCCAGGTGTCCTGGTGCCAGGTGTCCTGGTAACAGGTGTCCTGGTAACAGGTGTCCTGGTGCCAGGTGTCCTGGTGCCAGGTGTCCTGGTGCCAGGTGTCCTAGTGACAGGTGTCCTAGTGACAGGTGTCCTAGTGACAGGTGTCGTGGTAACAGGTGTCCTAGTGCCAGGTGTCCTAGTGCCAGGTGTCCTGGTGCTTTGCTTCCAGGAGGGTATGAAAGACAGGTAGAGAGGAGTAGTGGAACTCACCTATTCTCCCCGGCAACAGCCACCACGTGAGGCTTCTTACTGGTCAGGAACTTCTTCAGGTTCTCAATGTCCTGGAGCTGAGTAGACCAAACACACCATCAGATCACTAGAATACAGCTAGTCTGGCGGTTAAGAGCGTTGGGCCAGTCACTGAAAGGTTGCTGGTTTTGGATTCCCAAGTCAACTAGGTGATAAACCTGTCGATGTGCCCTTGAGCAAGGCACTTAAACCGAATTGCTCCTGTAAGTCGCTCTGGATAAGAGCGTCTGCTAAACGACTCAAATATAAATGTGGTACAGCCTCAAATCAAAATGCACAGAGATCAGCAACAAGGCTTTCCCCATAGCAGCCTATAGGCCAGCTGACATCAAAGAGCTCTGTTGAAGCCAACTGAAGACAAATGATTTAAAAGGCAACAGAGATAAGCTACTCAATGGAAGGTCAAACACTGGAAAAACACTTCCTACAACATCAATGATGAGCTGATGATTATAACTGTTTATGCGCGCATGGCTGAATGATATGACGGGATGACAAGGGAGGAGAGACGAGGGAGGGAGGGCAGAGGAGAGTTGAGGAGAGAGACGAGGGAGGGAGGGCAGAGGAGAGTTGAGGAGAGAGACGAGGGAGGGAGGGCAGAGGAGAGTTGAGGAGAGAGACGAGGGAGGGAGGGCAGAGGAGAGTTGAGGAGAGAGACGAGGGAGGGAGGGCAGAGGAGAGTTGAGGAGAGAGACGAGGGAGGGAGGGCAGAGGAGAGTTGAGGAGAGAGACGAGGGAGGGAGGGCAGAGGAGAGTTGAGGAGAGAGACGAGGGAGGGAGGGCAGAGGAGAGTTGAGGAGAGAGACGAGGGAGGGAGGGCAGAAGAGAGTTGAGGAGAGAGACGAGGGAGGGAGGGCAGAGGAGAGTTGAGGAGAGAGACGAGGGAGGGAGGGCAGAGGAGAGTTGAGGAGAGAGACGAGGGAGGGAGGGCAGAGGAGAGTTGAGGAGAGAGACGAGGGAGGGAGGGCAGAGGAGAGTTGAGGAGAGAGACGAGGGAGGGAGGGCAGAGGAGAGTTGAGGAGAGAGACGAGGGAGGGAGGGCAGAGGAGAGTTGAGGAGAGAGACGAGGGAGGGAGGGCAGAGGAGAGTTGAGGAGAGAGACGAGGGAGGGAGGGCAGAGGAGAGTTGAGGAGAGAGACGAGGGAGGGAGGGCAGAGGAGAGTTGAGGAGAGAGACGAGGGAGGGAGGGCAGAGGAGAGTTGAGGAGAGAGACGAGGGAGGGAGGGCAGAGGAGAGTTGAGGAGAGAGACGAGGGAGGGAGGGCAGAGGAGAGTTGAGGAGAGAGACGAGGGAGGGAGGGCAGAGGAGAGTTGAGGAGAGAGACGAGGGAGGGAGGGCAGAGGAGAGTTGAGGAGAGAGACGAGGGAGGGAGGGCAGAGGAGAGTTGAGGAGAGAGACGAGGGAGGGAGGGCAGAGGAGAGTTGAGGAGAGAGACGAGGGAGGGAGGGCAGAGGAGAGTTGAGGAGAGAGACGAGGGAGGGAGGGCAGAGGAGAGTTGAGGAGAGAGACGAGGGAGGGAGGGCAGAGGAGAGTTGACGAGAGAGACGAGGGAGGGAGGGCAGAGGAGAGTTGAGGAGAGAGACGAGGGAGGGAGGGCAGAGGAGAGTTGAGGAGAGAGACGAGGGAGGGAGGGCAGAGGAGAGTTGAGGAGAGAGACGAGGGAGGGAGGGCAGAGGAGAGTTGAGGAGAGAGACGAGGGAGGGAGGGCAGAGGAGAGTTGAGGAGAGAGACGAGGGAGGGAGGGCAGAGGAGAGAGACGAGGGAGGGAGGGCAGAGGAGAGTTGAGGAGAGAGACGAGGGAGGGAGGGCAGAAGAGAGTTGAGGAGAGAGACGAGGGAGGGAGGGCAGAGGAGAGTTGAGGAGAGAGACGAGGGAGGGAGGGCAGAGGAGAGTTGAGGAGAGAGACGAGGGAGGGAGGGCAGAAGAGAGTTGAGGAGAGAGACGAGGGAGGGAGGGCAGAGGAGAGTTGAGGAGAGAGACGAGAGATTCTTGTCGTCCGTCTGGTCTGTACCTTCTTGTCTCTCTCGTCCTCCTTCCATGCGTTCCTCCTCTTTAGGAAGTAGGGCAGACGGAGGAAGTCCACCACCTCTCCCTCTCCGTTGATCAGTGAACAGAACACTGGTGTGTCTCTATGGTAACAGAATTACAACATTTAGTTATCACTCATTGAAACATATCACAAATCATTTATGGTGGCTGTTGATTGAGTGGTACAAAATACAAGGATGGAAGACACCTTACGAATCACTCACACACACACACACACACACACACACACACACACACACACACACACACACACACACACACACACACACACACACACACACACGTCCAAACACACATACCTGCTGTCTGCGAAGGCCACTCCCAGGACTCTGATGCCTTTTCCTTGACTCTCATCCATCAGATCATCATCCTCCTCCTCCACCTGCTGGTCTGGTCTGTAAGGAGCCACCTTCAGCCAGTTATACAGCCTCCTGCAACACGACTGGACCAGACAGGACAATATCACAGGGTAAATAAACCTACACCTTCAGCCAGTTATACAGCCTCCTGCAACACGACTGGACCAGACAGGACAATATCACAGGGTAAATAAACCTACACCTTCAGCCAGTTATACAGCCTCCTGCAACACGACTGGACCAGACAGGACAATATCACAGGGTAAATAAACCTACACCTTCAGCCAGTTATACAGCCTCCTGCAACACGACTGGACCAGACAGGACAATATCACAGGGTAAATAAACCTACACCTTCAGCAAGTTATACAGCCTCCTGCAACACGACTGGACCAGACAGGACAATATCACAGGGTAAATAAACCTACACCTTCAGCCAGTTATACAGCATCCTGCAACACGACTGGACCAGACAGGACAATATCACAGGGTAAATAAACCTACACCTTCAGCCAGTTATACAGCCTCCTGCAACACGACTGGACCAGACAGGACAATATCACAGGGTAAATAAACCTACACCTTCAGCCAGTTATACAGCCTCCTGCAACACGACTGGACCAGACAGGACAATATCACAGGGTAAATAAACCTACACCTTCAGCCAGTTATACAGCATCCTGCAACACGACGACCAGACAGGACAATATCACAGGGTAAATAAACCTACACCTTCAGCCAGTTATACAGCATCCTGCAACACGACTGGACCAGACAGGACAATATCACAGGGTAAATAAACCTACACCTTCAGCCAGTTATACAGCCTCCTGCAACACGACTGGACCAGACAGGACAATATCACAGGGTAAATAAACCTACACCTTCAGCCAGTTATACAGCATCCTGCAACACGACCAGACAGGACAATATCACAGGGTAAATAAACCTACACCTTCAGCCAGTTATACAGCATCATGCAACACGACCAGACAGGACAATATCACAGGGTAAATAAACCTACACCTTTAGCCAGTTATACAGCCTCCTGCAACACGACTAGACAGGACAATATCACAGGGTAAATAAACCTACACCTTCAGCCAGTTATACAGCATCCTGCAACACGACTGGACCAGACAGGACAATATCACAGGGTAAATAAACCTACACCTTCAGCCAGTTATACAGCCTCCTGCAACACGACTAGACAGGACAATATCACAGGGTAAATAAACCTACACCTTCAGCCAGTTATACAGCCTCCTGCAACACGACTAGACAGGACAATATCACAGGGTAAATAAACCTACACCTTCAGCCAGTTATACAGCCTCCTGCAACACGACTGGACCAGACAGGACAATATCACAGGGTAAATAAACCTACACCTTCAGCCAGTTATACAGCCTCCTGCAACACGACTAGACAGGACAATATCACAGGGTAAATAAACCTACACCTTCAGCCAGTTATACAGCCTCCTGCAACACGACTAGACAGGACAATATCACAGGGTAAATAAACCTACACCTTCAGCCAGTTATACAGCCTCCTGCAACACGACTGGGGTCAAAGGTGAAGAGGAATTATACATCACGTGACCTAATTTATGCTTGAAACAGACTTATTTCACAAGACGTGCTGGAACAATTGGAATTCACAAATCTCCAATGATCGAGTCATGTCAACTCACCGTCCTATGGGATACATTATGGTGAGTCCTGGAAGTAGCTAGGTTTGCTGTAACATTGTCTACCTTGATGATGTTTTCCTTGGCCTCCGCGATGAGTTTGTTCTTGAGTTCCTTGGCCATCTGAGGGTAGAGGAACTGTGTGAGGGACCTCTCTATGGCCAGGGTCCTCTGTCTGTTCCACTCCTGCACCTGGTGACTGAACTCATCTCTGTAGTAAAACTGCTTGATCTCATCAAAGTACGTCTGGTCACCTGCAACCCTGGGGAGAGGGGGGTGGCAGAGAGAGATGGAGAGAGGGAAGGGGGGTGGCAGAGAGAGAGATGGAGAGAGGGAAGGGGGGGTGGCAGAGAGGGTTTGAGAGAGGATAGAGAGAGGGAAGGGGGTTAGCAGAGAGTTAGATGGAGAGAGAGGGAAGGGGGGTGGCAGAGAGGGATGGAGAGAGGAGAGAGAGGGGGAAGGGGGGGTGGCAGAGAGGGATGGAGAGAGTAGAGAGAGAGGGAGGGGGTAAGTTTGACCATTCAGAGAGACTGAAACTTGAACTCATGAGTTTGGCCCATAGAGATAGATAGAGGACTCATCTTTGTATCTGTGCCATTAGAGCGGCTGTGACAGCATGGGCAGCGCCATTGAGGCTATTCTGAAGTAGTCCATTTTTTTCTTCACGATTGGCTGATCCTTCCTGATGACCTGGTTGTACATGACTCCAACAGGGTCACCAGGAGGCATCAGCCAATGAAGTTGGGAGTCCTACCCAGTTGACTACATTAAAATGGTGGAAGCCCTCAATGGTGCTGCCCATGCTAATACAACCTTTCATTCTCTATGGTTTTGGCCCTCCATCTTACCCTTCGACCCCTACGGAGGTCGATGCCTCCACGCCTTACCCTTTGACCCCTAGGAGGTCGATGCAGATGTCTATGGTGAGAAGCCCCTCCTCCTCAGCCTGGCACATCTTTAAGAACTGGTCTCCATTCAGTTCCTTCACTGGCTTGTTCTTCAGGTACTTGAAGGAGTAGCCAAAGTGGGCCTCGTCCATGTCCTATAACAAACCAGAGTCAGGTCAACATGGCATGAGGACAGCAAAGAGGATCACGTCTAAAACCAGACATTTCTACACCATCTGTTGCAGGAGTCAAGTTAATAGGACACGGTATTCTAAACCCTTACATGAACGTTAAAGGGCATAACATCAACATGCTGTTGTTTTGTTCTAAGTGTTTGTTATGTTGGCTGTGGACTAAAGACAGGTCTCAGTGAGTTTGTTATGTTGGCTGTGGACTAAAGACAGGTCTCAGTGAGTTTGTTATGTTGGCTGTGGACTAAAGACAGGTCTCAGTGAGTTTGTTATGTTGGCTGTGGACTAAAGACAGGTCTCAGTGAGTTTGTTATGTTGGCTGTGGACTAAAGACAGGTCTCAGTGAGTTTGTTATGTTGGCTGTGGACTACAGACAGGTCTCAGTGCGTTTGTTATGTTGGCTGTGGACTAAAGACAGGTCTCAGTGCGTTTGTTATGTTGGCTGTGGACTAAAGACAGGTCTCAGTGAGTTTGTTATGTTGGCTGTGGACTAAAGACAGGTCTCAGTGAGTTTGTTATGTTGGCTGTGGACTAAAGACAGGTCTCAGTGAGTTTGTTATGTTGGCTGTGGACTAAAGACAGGTCTCAGTGAGTTTGTTATGTTGGCTGTGGACTAAAGACAGGTCTCAGTGAGTTTGTTATGTTGGCTGTGGACTAAAGACAGGTCTCAGTGAGTTTGTTATGTTGGCTGTGGACTAAAGACAGGTCTCAGTGAGTTTGTTATGTTGGCTGTGGACTAAAGACAGGTCTCAGTGAGTTTGTTATGTTGGCTGTGGACTAAAGACAGGTCTCAGTGAGTTTGTTAGGTTGGCTGTGGACTAAAGACAGGTCTCAGTGAGTTTGTTATGTTGGCTGTGGACTAAAGACAGGTCTCAGTGAGTTTGTTATGTTGGCTGTGGACTACAGACAGGTCTCAGTGAGTTTGTTATGTTGGCTGTGGACTAAAGACAGGTCTCAGTGAGTTTGTTAGGTTGGCTGTGGACTAAAGACAGGTCTCAGTGAGTTTGTTATGTTGGCTGTGGACTAAAGACAGGACTCAGTGAGTTTGTTATGTTGGCTGTGGACTACAGACAGGTCTCAGTGAGTTTGTTAGGTTGGCTGTGGACTAAAGACAGGTCTCAGTGAGTTTGTTATGTTGGCTGTGGACTACAGACAGGTCTCAGTGAGTTTGTTATGTTGGCTGTGGACTAAAGACAGGTCTCAGTGAGTTTGTTATGTTGGCTGTGGACTACAGACAGGTCTCAGTGAGTTTGTTATGTTGGCTGTGGACTAAAGACAGGTCTCAGTGAGTTTGTTAGGTTGGCTGTGGACTAAAGACAGGTCTCAGTGAGTTTGTTATGTTGGCTGTGGACTAAAGACAGGTCTCAGTGAGTTTGTTATGTTGGCTGTGGACTACAGACAGGTCTCAGTGAGTTTGTTATGTTGGCTGTGGACTACAGACAGGTCTCAGTGAGTTTGTTATGTTGGCTGTGGACTAAAGACAGGTCTCAGTGAGTTTGTTATGTTGGCTGTGGACTAAAGACAGGACTCAGTGAGTTTGTTATGTTGGCTGTGGACTACAGACAGGTCTCAGTGAGTTTGTTATGTTGGCTGTGGACTAAAGACAGGTCTCAGTGAGTTTGTTATGTTGGCTGTGGACTAAAGACATGTCTCAGTGAGTTTGTTATGTTGGCTGTGGACTAAAGACAGGTCTCAGTGAGTTTGTTATGTTGGCTGTGGACTAAAGACAGGTCTCAGTGAGTTTGTTATGTTGGCTGTGGACTAAAGACAGGACTCAGTGAGTTTGTTATGTTGGCTGTGGACTAAAGACAGGTCTCAGTGAGTTTGTTATGTTGGCTGTGGACTAAAGACAGGACTCAGTGAGTTTGTTATGTTGGCTGTGGACTACAGACAGGTCTCAGTGAGTTTGTTATGTTGGCTGTGGACTAAAGACAGGACTGGATCCCAGGTTAGTTCCTACTCAGTTAAACTAGTAAAGTAATGGCGATACAGAGGAATGTTCTCACAGTGTGTCTACTCTGGATACCTACCATCAATAACATTAACACTGTTAAAACGTTGTCTTGGTTCCCATACCTTCTTTCCCTTCTTGGTGGGCTTGATGTTGATCTTGGCTCTCTCCTGGAACGTCTGTCTGAGGACGTGTCTGACCAGAGGCTCCCTGGCAATCTGCATGGCAACCATATAACGGGTCCCCTCCAACACGGCCTCAGGGCTGTTAAACTGGCTACAAACACAGACAGAGGGAGAGGTAGGGGGTCAGTGTGTATGTGTGGTTAACTGCAGACTTATTCTTTGGCCAACTCTACTGAGTTAAGTGTTTTACCCTGCTCTCTGTGTGTGTGTGTCGTTACGTTAAGTGTTTTACCCTGCTCTGTGTGTGTGTGTGTGTGTGTGTGGTTACATTAAGTGTTTTACCCTGCTCTGTGTGTGTGTGTGTGTCGTTACGTGTTTTACCCTGCTCTGTGTGTGTGTGTGTGTGTGGTTACATTAAGTGTTTTACCCTGCTCTGTGTGTGTGTGTCGTTACGTTAAGTGTTTTACCCTGCTCTGTGTGTGTGTGTCGTTACATTAAGTGTTTTACCCTGCTCTGTGTGTGTGTTGTTACGTTAAGCGGTGTACCCTGCTCTGTGTGTGTGTGTCGTTACATTAAGTGTTTTACCCTGCTCTCTGTGTGTGTGTGTCGTTACATTAAGTGTTTTACCCTGCTCTGTGTGTGTGTGTGTGTCGTTACGTTAAGTGTTTTACCCTGCTCTGTGTGTGTGTGTGTCGTTACATTAAGTGTTTTACCCTGCTCTGTGTGTGTCGTTACATTAAGTGTTTTACCCTGCTGTGTGTGTGTGTCGTTACATTAAGTGTTTTACCCTGCTCTGTGTGTGTGTGTGGTTACATTAAGTGTTTTACCCTGCTCTGTGTGTGTCGTTACATTAAGTGTTTTACCCTGCTCTGTGTGTGTGTGTCGTTACATTAAATGTTTTACCCTGCTCTGTGTGTGTGTCGTTACATTAAGTGTTTTACCCTGCTCTGTGTGTGTGTGTCGTTACATTAAGTGTTTTACCCTGCTCTGTGTGTGTGTGTCGTTACATTAAATGTTTTACCCTGCTCTGTGTGTGTGTCGTTACATTAAGTGTTTTACCCTGCTCTGTGTGTGTGTCGTTACATTAAGTGTTTTACCCTGCTCTGTGTGTGTGGTTACATGAAGTGTTTTACCCTGCTCTGTGTGTGTGTGTCGTTACATTAAATGTTTTACCCTGCTCTGTGTGTGTGTCGTTACATTAAGTGTTTTACCCTGCTCTGTGTGTGTGTGGTTACATTAAGTGTTTTACCCTTCTCTGTGTGTGTGTGTGTCGTTACATTAAGTGTTTTACCCTGCTCTGTGTGTCGTTACATTAAGTGTTTTACCCTGCTCTGTGTGTGTGTGTCGTTACATTAAGTGTTTTACCCTGCTCTGTGTGTGTGTGTCGTTACGTTAAGTGTTTTACCCTGCTCTGTGTGTGTGTGGTTACATTAAGTGTTTTACCCTGCTCTGTGTGTCGTTACATTAAGTGTTTTACCCTGCTCTGTGTGTGTGTGTCGTTACGTTAAGTGTTTTACCCTGCTCTGTGTGTGTGTGGTTACATTAAGTGTTTTACCCTGCTCTGTGTGTCGTTACATTAAGTGTTTTACCCTGCTCTGTGTGTGTGTCGTTACATTAAGTGTTTTACCCTGCTCTGTGTGTGTGTCGTTACATTAAATGTTTTACCCTTCTCTGTGTGTGTGTGTGTCGTTACATTAAGTGTTTTACCCTGCTCTGTGTGTGTGTGTGTCGTTACATTAAGTGTTTTACCCTGCTCTGTGTGTGTGTGGTTACATTAAGTGTTTTACCCTTCTCTGTGTGTGTGTGTGTCGTTACATTAAGTGTTTTACCCTGCTCTGTGTGTGTGTGGTTACATTAAGTGTTTTACCCTGCTCTGTGTGTCGTTACATTAAGTGTTTTACCCTGCTGTGTGTGTGTGGTTACATTAAGTGTTTTACCCTTCTCTGTGTGTGTGTGTGTCGTTACATTAAGTGTTTTACCCTGCTCTGTGTGTGTGTGGTTACATTAAGTGTTTTACCCTGCTCTGTGTGTGTCGTTACATTAAGTGTTTTAACCTGCTCTGTGTGTGTGTGGTTACATTAAGTGTTTTACCCTGCTCTGTGTGTCGTTACATTAAATGTTTTACCCTGCTCTGTGTGTGTGTCGTTACATTAAGTGTTTTACCCTGCTGTGTGTGTGTGTCGTTACATTAAGTGTTTTACCCTGCTCTGTGTGTGTGTCGTTACATTAAGTGTTTTACCCTGCTCTGTGTGTGTGTGTGTCGTTACATTAAGTGTTTAACCCTGCTCTGTGTGTGTGTGTGTCGTTACATTAAGTGTTTTACCCTGCTCTGTGTGTGTGTGTGGTTACATTAAGTGTTTTACCCTGCTGTGTGTGTGTGTCGTTACATTAAGTGTTTAACCCTGCTCTGTGTGTGTGTGTGTGGTTACATTAAGTGTTTTACCCTGCTGTGTGTGTGTGTCGTTACATTAAGTGTTTAACCCTGCTCTGTGTGTGTGTGTGTCGTTACATTAAGTGTTTTACCCTGCTCTGTGTGTGTGTCGTTACATTAAGTGTTTTACCCTGCTGTGTGTGTGTGTCGTTACATTAAGTGTTTTACCCTGCTCTGTGTGTCGTTACATTAAGTGTTTTACCCTGCTCTGTGTGTGTGTGTCGTTACATTAAGTGTTTTACCCTGCTCTGTGTGTGTGTGTGTCGTTACATTAAGTGTTTTACCCTGCTCTGTGTGTGTGTGTGTCGTTACATTAAGTGTTTTACCCTGCTGTGTGTGTGTGTCGTTACATTAAGTGTTTTACCCTGCTCTGTGTGTGTGTCGTTACATTAAGTGTTTTACCCTGCTCTGTGTGTGTGTCGTTACATTAAGTGTTTTACCCTGCTCTGTGTGTGTGTGTGTCGTTACGTGTTGTACCCTGCTCTGTGTGTGTGTGTGTCGTTACATTAAGTGTTGTACCCTGCTCTGTGTGTGTGTGTGTCGTTACGTGTTGTACCCTGCTCTGTGTGTGTGTGTGTCGTTATGTGTTGTACCCTGCTCTGTGTGTGTGTGTCGTTACGTTACGTGTTGTACCCTGCTCTGTGTGTGTGTGTGTCGTTACGTGTTGTACCCTGCTCTGTGTGTGTGTGTCGTTACGTTACGTGTTGTACCCTGCTCTGTGTGTGTGTGTCGTTACGTGTTGTACCCTGCTCTGTGTGTGTGTGTCGTTACGTTACGTGTTGTACCCTGCTCTGTGTGTGTGTGTCGTTACGTTACGTGTTGTACCCTGCTCTGTGTGTGTGTGGTTACCTGCAGACGTAGTCTTTAGCCAACTCTACAGGCTCGGCAGGGAACTGCTCTGTCTCGTGACGCTGGTAGCTGTCTCTCAGATTCTCTCCAAACTGCTCTGGAGTCAGACCAAACTTCTTAGCCAGGCCATCTGAGAGAAAAAAGAGAGAGAAATGGCATGGAGGTCCAAGGTCAGTAAGACATTTTCTGAGAAGCTATTAGTTCCTGATGCGATGCGTCTTGACATTA
This sequence comes from Salmo salar, assembly GCF_965601325.2. NCBI lineage: Eukaryota > Metazoa > Chordata > Actinopteri > Salmoniformes > Salmonidae > Salmo > Salmo salar. The sequence continues at coordinate 113,772,749 of NC_138301.1, read as the reverse complement.
ACAGAGAAGCTATTAGTTCCTGATGCGATGCGTCTTGACATTAACAGAGAAGCTATTAGTTCCTGATGCGATGCGTCTTGACATTAACAGAGAAGATATTAGTTCCTGATGCGATGCGTCTTGACATTAACAGAGAAGCTATTAGTTCCTGATGCGATGCGTCTTGACATTAACAGAGAAGCTATTAGTTCCTGATGCGATGCGTCTTGACATTAACAGAGAAGCTATTAGTTCCTGATGCGATGCGTCTTGACATTAACAGAGAAGCTATTAGTTCCTGATGCGATGCGTCTTGACATTAACAGAGAAGCTATTAGTTCCTGATGCGATGCGTCTTGACATTAACAGAGAAGCTATTAGTTCCTGATGCGATGCGTCTTGACATTAACAGAGAAGCTATTAGTTCCTGATGCGATGCGTCTTGACATTAACAGAGAAGCTATTAGTTCCTGATGCGATGCGTCTTGACATTAACAGAGAAGCTATTAGTTCCTGATGCGATGCGTCTTGACATTAACAGAGAAGCTATTAGTTCCTGATGCGATGCGTCTTGACATTAACAGAGAAGCTATTAGTTCCTGATGCGATGCGTCTTGACATTAACAGAGAAGCTATTAGTTCCTGATGCGATGCGTCTTGACATTAACAGAGAAGCTATTAGTTCCTGATGCGATGCGTCTTGACATTAACAGAGAAGCTATTAGTTCCTGATGCGATGCGTCTTGACATTAACAGAGAAGCTATTAGTTCCTGATGCGATGCGTCTTGACATTAACAGAGAAGCTATTAGTTCCTGACGCGATGCGTCTTGACATTAACAGAGAAGCTATTAGTTCCTGACGCGATGCGTCTTGACATTAACAGAGAAGCTATTAGTTCCTGACGCGATGCGTCTTGACATTAACAGAGAAGCTATTAGTTCCTGATGCGATGCGTCTTGACATTAACAGAGAAGCTATTAGTTCCTGATGCGATGCGTCTTGACATTAACAGAGAAGATATTAGTTCCTGATGCGATGCGTCTTGACATTAACAGAGAAGATATTAGTTCCTGATGCGATGCGTCTTGACATTAACATGTCCCAGTGCATTCATATTTTAACACGTCAGCCTCTGTAGAATTTGAAAAGGATGAGACAGATTGCCAGAAGTAATGTCTTGAGGCAGAGCAGGGCATATTTTCTTTGCGTTTCACATGTCAAGCCCCTTTCGGCAATCACAAGCACAATGAAGTCAAGCTTAGGTCCCATTCAGTACAGATAAATAGACGAGAGGTCAGAGGTGACTCACCGAGCCCGGCGCTCTGACAGATGCTGTACATGTCTCTACGAGATGCCAGCTTCAGGTCCGGCCCCTTCTCTTCCTCCTCCTCTTCCTCTTCTTCCTCCACCTCTTCCTCCTCACCTGAAAGGAATGGGAAGAGACATGATGTGTGGAGGGTGGAAATCACAAAAGAAGTCAAAACATGGTTGTTCAAAAGGTGCTGTTATTTTACTTTATACAACAACGACACCTTGCTTTGATATTTTAGCCATCAGTCTCAGGGTGTGATTTCAAAGAAATAAGAAAACATAAATCCTCTTGGCAGCCATTTTGATCTCCTTACCAAATCATTTCTGGGTTAACAATAGTTATTCACTATAATAGTAATCAGTTATAATTGTCAACATGGCGTCCAACCTTCCTCGTTGACCTCAATCTTCTTCTTCTTCTTCTTCTTCTTCTTGCTGGCGGCCTTGGCTGCGTTCTGCATCTTGGGGATGTCTCGGCCATAGTACAGAAGGAAGTGACTATACACATCACTCAGCTCATCTATAGACTGGACGTCCTTCAGTCTGCAGGGGGTAGAGGAGGGGGCAGGGGAGAAGGGTGAGGCCAGGGGAGGAGAAGGGAGAGGGCAGGAGAGTAGAAGGGAGAGGGCAGGGGAGGAGGAGGGCGAGGGAAGGAGAGGAGAAGGGCGAGGGCAGGAGAGGAGAAGGGCGAGGGCAGGAGAGTAGAAGGGAGAGGGCAGGGGAGGAGGAGGGCGAGGGCAGGAGAGGAGGAGGGCGAGGGCAGGAGAGGAGAAGGGAGAGGGCAGGGGAGGAGAAGGGAGAGGGCAGGAGAGAAGGGCAGGGGAGGAGAAGGGAGAGGGCAGGAGAGTAGAAGGGAGAGGGCAGGGGAGGAGGAGGGCGAGGGCAGGAGAGGAGGAGGGCGAGGGCAGGAGAGGAGAAGGGAGAGGGCAGGGGAGGAGAAGGGAG
>NC_138301.1:113738012-113765512 GCF_965601325.2 Salmo salar | reverse complement strand
GAGTGAACACTCACGCGTCCGTGTATCCTGAGAACTTCTTGCTTCTCCTCTTTGTGATAGGCTGGCCATCGTCGTCCACGATAAAGTCATCAATATCTGAGGAAATAAGTAATTATCAGAGCCAGGATGTTTTCAGACAAAATTATCTTTCCTGTAATATATTTATATTTGCATATATAGAACTGAGTTTTTCAAAAAGAATTTCAGATATTAAATGTGTAACATTATCATCAAAAGTACCCGACTCCTCCTCTCCCTCCTCTTCCTCTTCTTCGTCGAGGCGTTCACCATGGCGACGTAGGGGCGGGTCGACTGTCTCTCCCTCCTCCAGCTCCCCCTCTCCGTCCTCGTCATCTCCTCTGTGGAAGATCTCGTCTGCGATCTGGTCCTTCTCGTCATCTTCATCATCATCCATAGTCTTCACACGGTCATACTTCTTCTTCTGTCAGGACAACAGAGGATGGAGAGGACAGAGAGAAAAGTTTAAACAGGGGTCCATGTCCTCACAGAGGATTGTTAGGAGGGGGAAAGAGGTTTAAACTGGGGCCCATTTCAGGTTATGCATTTATATGATACTTGAACACATTATCATGACTCATTTGAATCACAAAGCATCGCAGAGTAGGAGTGCTGATATAGGATCAATTTAGCCTTTTCGATAACAATTACATGATTATAATTGAAGTGATTGCTTACCCTAATCCAGACAGGAAGGGACTGCTAACCCTAACCCACAGGAAGTGACTGCTTACCCTCCTCTTTACTTTGACTCCCAAGTTCTCCTCAATGAGGTCCAGATCATCATCATCAAGGTAGTCATCATAATCTGGGGGAGGAAGGGAGTGAGAGAGAGGGGGAAAGAGGGAGAGGTAGGAAAGGAGCGAGATAGAGAGGGGGGCGAGGGAGGAAAGGAGCGAGATAGAAGGGGGGGTTAGGTAGGAAAGGACCGAGGGAGAAAAGTGCGACAGAGAAGAAATTAGTTTACATAAAATTGCTTTCATTTATCTACTAGGCAAGACTATCAATTTTTGGGGAATGAAAACTCTCAAACCGCCCTGAAGCCCAAACTCACTGCGTTTCTTGCGTCTGTGTCTGACTTCATCCTCTGAGTCGCTGCCGCTTCCCGCTCCTCCGCTTTTCTTCTCTTCCTCTTCCTCATCTTCATCCACATCATCGTCGATGAGCCCCATCAGGTTCCCGTGCTCATCCTGGTCCTCTGTGTTTAACTCTTCCTCCTCTTCCTCTGTTGGGGGTTGGAGGAAGAATTAAACACACATGCTAACATTTGCTCATAAACTAAACACACTGATGAAGACATGATAGAGGAATTGCACGGGCAGAGAGACATTCATGCGTCACACTCACACCTTCTGATGATTCCATACGAAATCAGTACATTGTAATCATGTGCTCACCATCATCCATAAACGCCTGGGTCTTTTTAGGCTTCAGGTCTTTCTCTTCAAACTCCTCCTCCGACTCCTCAGCCTCGCTATCGATGAAGTCAGACATGTCTGCAAGGCCTGGACACACACGCTACAGGTTTACACAAGGATCGCACTACAAGATAGAATTTGTATCCTATATTCAGAGAATATTAGTCTCAGAGTTGCTTTAACAGTCTTGCTGTTAGTTTCAAAGATGCACCAAACCAGGAAAGCTAGTTAGGCACTCGATCCCGCACAACATCGTTCAGAATAGAGAATCGTGGATGGATTGCGAACCATAACGAGTTGCGCGATTCTGGAACAACATGTTCAAACAGATGATTGACTTCTCACGCAAACAAAAGACCAGTAAACACCAGTGAACAGAAAAGACAAACGGCATACTTAGATACTACAGTACCTAGCTAGCTAACGTTAAACACGGTTAATTAGGAAACCAATGTTGCGCTGGGATGCTTGGTTTTCTAGCCAACCATCTCTACAGTTTTATAGAACGCTTACCTAACTAGCTAGCTATGCTTTTTCTAAGTTTTGAACTTCGTATCTCAGTAGCTAATTAGCTATATAGCCATGCTAACTGGCTAGCAAGCAGAAACTCCATTAGCTAGCTAAATTAAACGTGAAGGGCTTTTGTTAGCCATGTGGCGACTTTCAGTTGTTATATTACCAAGACACGTTGATAATGAACTCTGAATTGTGTATCCTTGACTTCAGTTAGCAATATGTTTTGTTGCTAAATCAGGGTACTGGGAGACAACAACAAGGCCCCTGTAGCTAGTTAACTTAGCTAACAGCACGTTAACAAATTAGCCAGGGGGACAACATGTTGTTGGCGCGGGATTATTTCACTGGACACCAAACTCCTTTGTTAAAATAACTTACTTCTCCCTGCGACGATACTTGACCTAAATCCTTGAAATGTAGAAGGATATGTTGCTATGCTATATTTTCGTGCAGCTTGTAATAATAAAAATGGCTGATGAATAGCGGCGTGTTGAATTCCGGTGGAAAGGAAACTTCCGAGTCTGTGTGAAGCGGTTTTTTCTCGTGGAGTCCATCCACTCCCTCTGGTGGACAATAGTACACCGTCAAGTCCTGCGACCACGTTCCGCAACGATAAAAGGAAAAATAACGAAATAACAAGTATTGATTTCAACGTAAACAAACGAAGTAGACCCATAAGTACTTGAAAGTTAGAAGAAAACCTGCAAAAGCCTCATCAGTTCATCTAAAATGGCTAATCGGCGCCAGCAGGGGGAGCTGTGATTGTATCCCTCCTTCCCCGCTCTACCGTGTTCATGACGGGGCATAAACTCATGAAAACCGCGGAGTTGAGAGGCAGCTGCGAGCGGTAATGGATAACTGTACTGGTCATTCACACGTTTTATTGAGCGTTTTCATATTAATAACATGTTTATTTGGGCTATCGCTCGGGACGGAACTGAGCTTTGTGACTTGCGGCTCGGTCGTGAAGTTGTTAAATGTAAAGCACAATGTCAGACTGCACTCTCACGACGTGCGCTACGGCTCCGGTGAGTTGTTGCTAGCCTAGCCAACTGCCAGCGTCTACTAGTAGCTAACTATAGCTTGGATACAGAGAAATGGAAAACAACTTGACTTGATTACATTCTCTCTCTTCTCCATTGTTTTCACTCGTGTTTCTGTCTGCCTGACGGTGTATTTGTCTCTCTCTGTCCTGCCAGGCAGCGGGCAGCAGTCTGTAACAGGCGTGACCACGGTGGAGGACAGTAACAGCTACTGGAGTGTACGGGGCACCAGCGGGGCCCAGTGTCACCGGGGGACTCCTATTAAGTGTGGTCAGACCATCCGCCTCACACATGTCAACACTGGACGCAACCTGCACAGCCACTACTTCTCCTCTCCGCTTTCCTCCAACCAGGTCATGGGAAACATCATGTTTGTGACCCAAATGACACCCTATTCCCTATTTAGACCAGGGCCCATATAGCTATAGTTAAAAAGGGCCTATAAGGTTCTGGTGAGAAGTAGTACTCTGTATAGCGCAGGGGTACTCAACTCATACCCTATGAGGTCCAGAGCCTGCGGTTTTCTCTTCTACCTGATAATTAATTGCACACAACTGGTGTCACAGGTCTAAATCAGTCCCTGATTAGAAACAATGGAAAAAGACAGTGGAACTGTCTTCGAGGTCCAGGGTTGAGTTTGAAGGTTATAGGGAATAGGCTGTCATTTGGGGGAAAAGTCTATGTCAATATTTGTTTATTCTGTTTTGAAACATTTTAGCCTGGCTCACTGTGTGGAGATAAGTGTATCACCATGTTTCACAAGAGGTCTGGACCTTCATGGCACAAGTGGTTGTAGGGTGTGTTGTCCTTGACCTGTAACTTCAGGGATGCTGAATCAAGCCCCTGCTCTCTGTCCCCCTCAATCACTAACTACAATACCAAAAATATATATCATTGTATAATTGTTCATGCTTTCTCTGATCCTCTTTCTTTCTCCCTCCCCCGTGCTCTCTCTTCCCCCCCTCTCAGGAGGTGAGTGCGTTTGGTGAGGAGGGAGAAGGAGACCACCTGGATGAGTGGACGGTGCAGTGTGGAGGGGCGGTGTGGCAGCGCGAGGAGGCTGTCCGCTTCCAGCATGCCTCCACCGATGCATTGCTATCGATTACGGGGGAGCAGTATGGCCGGCCCATCCACGGGCAGAGGGAAGTGCACGCCATGACGGGCCCCAGCCAGCACAGCCTGTGGAGGGCCATGGAGGGGGTTTATATGAAGCCCAGTGAAAGTCCACTAGGGAACAAAGACTACAGCCATCCTCTACACACAGAGTTCTGATTCAATCAGACTACAGCCATCCTCTACACACAGACTGACTACAGCCATCCTCTACACACTACAGCCATCCTCTACACACTACAGCCATCCTCTACACACTACAGCCATCCTCTACACACTACAGCCATCCTCTACACACTACAGCCATCCTCTACACACGGGCTGACTACAGCCATCCTCTACACACGGGCTGACTACAGCCATCCTCTACACACGGGCTGACTACAGCCATCCTCTACACACGGGCTGACTACAGCCATCCTCTACACACGGACTGACTACAGCCATCCTCTACACACTACAGCCATCCTCTACACACGGGCTGACTACAGCCATCCTCTACACACGGACTGACTACAGCCATCCTCTACACACGGGCTGACTACAGCCATCCTCTACACACGGGCTGACTACAGCCATCCTCTACACAGAGTTTTGATTCTCAATCAACCTGACCTGGCTCTATATACCATTTTCTTCCCTGCTCTCTCTCTCTCTCCTCCCCACCCACCCACCCACCCACCCAGAGTTGTGATCTACTCTGGCCTCTGGCCCCCTGTATCCAACCCAACTTAGTTGTCTGCCTACCTGTCTCTTACTCAACTCCCTATGTTTTGAGGACACTCTCAAGCACAGTGGATCTAATCTGGGGGTTGCCAGGACAACTACAGAACTCTTTGACCAATCCAATCTCTGTCACCTGACCTCATCAACAGAGACTATCTGATACACTAAACGAATGCTGCTACAAGATGTAGTAAATACTATTTTCTATTTCCCCTCCTCCTCCCAACGTGGTGCTCTCCCCTCCACACACCTCCCAACGTGGTACTCTCCCCTCCACACACCTCCTCCCAACGTGGTGCTCTCCCCTCCACACACCACCTCCCAACGTGGTGCTCTCCCCTCCACACACCTCCTCCCAACGTGGTACTCTCCCCTCCACACACCTCCTCCCAACGTGGTACTCTCCCCTCCACACACCTCCTCCCAACGTGGTACTCTCCCCTCCACACACCTCCTCCCAACGTGGTACTCTCCCCTCCACACACCACCTCCCAACGTGGTACTCTCCCCTCCACACACCTCCTCCCAACGTGGTACTCTCCCCTCCACACACCACCTCCCAACGTGGTGCTCTCCCCTCCACACACCTCCTCCCAACGTGGTGCTCTCCCCTCCACACACCACCTCCCAACGTGGTGCTCTCCCCTCCACACACCACCTCCCAACGTGGTGCTCTCCCCTCCACACACCACCTCCCAACGTGGTACTCTCCCCTCCACACACCACCTCCCAACGTGGTACTCTCCCCTCCACACACCTCCTCCCAACGTGGTACTCTCCCCTCCACCCACCTCCTCCCAACGTGGTGCTCTCCCCTCCACACACCTCCTCCCAACGTGGTACTCTCCCCTCCACACACCTCCTCCCAACGTGGTACTCTCCCCTCCACACACCTCCTCCCAACGTGGTACTCTCCCCTCCACACACCTCCTCCCAACGTGGTGCTCTCCCCTCCACACACCTCCTCCCAACGTGGTACTCTCCCCTCCACACACCTCCTCCCAACGTGGTACTCTCCCCTCCACACACCTCCTCCCAACGTGGTACTCTCCCCTCCACCCACCTCCTCCCAACGTGGTGCTCTCCCCTCCACACACCACCTCCCAACGTGGTGCTCTCCCCTCCACACACCTCCTCCCAACGTGGTGCTCTCCCCTCCACACACCTCCTCCCAACGTGGTGCTCTCCCCTCCACACACCTCCTCCCAACGTGGTACTCTCCCCTCCACACACCACCTCCCAACGTGGTACTCTCCCCTCCACACACCTCCTCCCAACGTGGTACTCTCCCCTCCACACACCACCTCCCAACGTGGTGCTCTCCCCTCCACACACCTCCTCCCAACGTGGTACTCTCCCCTCCACACACCTCCTCCCAACGTGGTGCTTCAACATAGACATGTAAATGTATGTGAGACACCAGAACAAAAACAGCCAGTGATTTTATTGTTTTGTATGTCAGAGGTGCTACATGGCCATTTTGCTAGTGCCTCTAAGATGGTGTGCCGCCCCATGTCTGACTGGTTATAGAATAGGGTAAATATGACTTTATTGGTCCCCTGATATGATCAACAACAGACTATATCAATATCAATTCTGCAGGTTTGTGTTGATTGTGTACAAAAACCCTAAATGGAGGCCAGTGGGAAGAGTATGCTTATTTCAAGAAACAAGTCTTGTGCATCTACAAACGTACTAAAAACAACAGCCTTGTTACGGTGCCTTTATTACATTATCGATTTCTCGATTCAAACAAGTGTAGTTGTATTAATAAAGAGGAGCAGTTTGAACCGTTTTAAAGAAACATTTCAATCCTAGCACACTGCCTATCCCCACAATTCTCTTCTTTACCATGAACAAGTAGTGTTCCTTTGTTTGACTTGATTTCAGTTTAAGTCCTTACAGTATTACATATCCCTTCCATTGACTAAGCTGAAACATGAAGTGTACCATAATTCTCTGTCCACTACAGTATTATGTGGTAGTAGTCAATTCCATTCAGGCAGTTCAGAACCTGAATCATAATTCCAACTGAAGAACGGAAAGGAACGTCCCCGTTGAAAATGAAAGGTACTTCTTGAGTCTAGAATTTCTCAGTTCACCTTCTAGAACTAACAGAATTGGATTGGAATTGACCCCAGCCATGCTGTCATTGTCCCAGGGGTTGACAGCTACAGCCTGTCTGGTCTGACATGGGTCTTAGAAAACACTTTATATCAGCTGTCTGTGAGTGTTCATTTCATCACAAAGGTTTGTTTTCACAAGACTTGTACATGATTGTAATAGATACCTCAAATTAAATGGATGTTTTGTGCTAACCAGTGTTATGTTCTCTGTCTGTCCTTGGTTGATGACGTAACTCGTTTGTATAGTCAAGTCAGGAAAGGTCTTCTCTTCAGATTTCTACCTCCTTCATCAATGGCTCTTAATGCTTTTTATTACAGAGACATAACAACACTTAGTGATGCTGCAGAGCTTTTGTATAATTTCAGCCAGAAGTTTTGAAAGTAGTGCTCATGTCATGAGCCAAAACGGGTCCCTGAAAATTGTGCACAGTTGTGCACTACTGTATGATATGTTATGTCCTGCAAAAAATAATTATTTATATATATACACACACACTACCGTTCAAAAGTTTGGGATCACTTAGAAATGTCCTTGTTTTTAAAAGATAAGCAAAAAATGTCCTTTAAAATAACATCAAATTGATCAGAAATACAGTGTAGACATTGTTAATGTTGTAAATGACTATTGTAGCTGGAAATGGCAGATTTTTTTTATGGAATATCTACATAGGTGTATTATCAGCAACCATCACTCCTGTGTTCCAATGGCACGTTGTGTTAGCTAATCCAAGTTTATCATTTTAAAAGGCTAATTGATCATTAGAAAACCCTTTTGCAATTATGTTAGCATAGCTGAAAACTTGTTCTGATTAAAGAAGCAATAAAACTGGCCTTCTTTAGACTAGTTATCTGGAGCATCAGCATTTGTGGGTTTGATTACAGGCTCAAAATGGACAGAAACAAAGAACCTTATTCTGAAACTCATCAGTCTATTCTTGTTCTGAGCAATGAAGGCTATTTCATGCGAGAAATTGCCAAGAAACTGAAGATCTCGTACAACGCTGTGTGCTACTCCCTTCACAGAACAGCACAAACTGGCTCTAACCAGAATAGAAAGAGGACTCGGAGGCCCCGGTGCACAACTGAGCAAGAAGACAAATACATCAGTGTCTAGTTTGAGAAACAGACGCTTCAGAAGTCCTCAACTAGCAGGCTTCATTAAATAGTACCCGCAAAAAAACAGTCTCAACGTCAACTGTGAAGAGGCGACTCCGGGATGCTGGTCTTCTAGGCAGAGTTGCAAAGAAAAATCCATATCTCAGGCTGCCCAATAAAAAGAAAAGATAGGCAAAAGAACAGACACTGGACAGAGGAACTCTGCCTAGAAGGCCAGCATCCTGGAGTCGCCTCTTCACTGTTGACGTTGAGACTGGTGTTTTGCGGGTACTATTTAATGAAGCTGTTTGATTCATGAATCTTCATGAATCAGCCTTTTAAAGTGATAAACTTGGATTAGCTAACACAACGTGCTGATAATGGGCCTCTGTACGCCTATGTAGATATTCCATAAAAAAATCTGTCGTTTCCAGCTACAATAGTCATTTACAACATTAACAATGTCTACACTGTATTTCTGATCAATTTGATGTTATTTTAATGGACAAAAACAAGGACATTTCTAAGTGACCCCAAACTTTTGAGCGGTAGTGTGTGTGTGTGTATATATATATACAGTGGGGCAAAAAAGTATTTAGTCAGCCTCCAATTGTGCAGGTTCTCCCACTTAAAAAGATGAGAGAGGCCTGTAATTTTCATCATAGGTACACTTTTACTATGACAGACAAAATTATTTTTTAAAATCCAGAAAATCACATTGTATGATTTTTAATGAATTTATTTGCAAATTATGGTGGAAAATAAGTATTTGGTCAGTAACAAAAGTTTATCTCAATACTTTGTTATATACCCTTTGTTGGCAATGACACAGGTCAAATGTTTTCTGTAAGTCTTCACAAGGTTTTCACACACTGTTGCTGGTATTTTGGCCCATTCCTCCATGCAGATCTCCTCTAGAGCAGTGATGTTTTGGGGCTGTCGCTGGGCAACACGGACTTTCAACTCCCTCCAAAGATTTTCTATGGGGTTGAGATCTGGAGACTGGCTAGGCCACTCCAGGACCTTGAAATGCTTCTTACGAAGCCACTCCTTCATTGCCCGGGCGGTGTGTTTGGGATCATTGTCATGCTGAAAGACCCAGCCACGTTTCATCTTTAATGCCCTTGCTGATGGAAGGAGGTTTTCATTCAAAATCTCACGATACATGGCCCCATTCATTCTTTCCTTTACACGGATCAGTCGTCCTGGTCCCTTTGCAGAAAAACAGCCCCAAAGCATGATGTTTCCACCCCCATGCTTCACAGTAGGTATGGTGTTCTTTGGATGCAACTCAGCATTCTTTGTCCTCCAAACACGACGAGTTGAGTTTTTACCAAAAAGTTATATTTTGGTTTCATCTGACATTCTCCCAATCTTCTTCTGGATCATCCAAATGCTCTCTAGCAAACTTCAGACGGGCCTGGACATGTACTTGCATAAGCAGGGGGACACGTCTGGCACTGCAGGATTTGAGTCCCTGGCGGCGTAGTGTGTTACTGATGGTAGGCTTTGTTACTTTGGTCCCAGCTCTCTGCAGGTCATTCACTAGGTCCCCCCGTGTGGTTCTGGGATTTTTGCTCACCGTTCTTGTGATCATTTTGACCCCACGGGGTGAGATCTTGCGTGGAGCCCCAGATCGAGGGAGATTATCAGTGGTTTTGTATGTCTTCCATTTCCTAATAATTGCTTCCACAGTTGATTTCTTCAAACCAAGCTGCTTACCTATTGCAGATTCAGTCTTCCCAGCCTGGTGCAGGTCTACAATTTTGTTTCTGGTGTCCTTTGACAGCTCTTTGGTGGTCTTGGCCATAGTGGAGTTTGGAGTGTGACTGTTTGAGGTTTTGGACAGGTGTCTTTTATACTGATAACAAGTTCAAACAGGTGCCATTAATACAGGTAACGAGTGGAGGACAGAGGAGCCTCTTAAAGAAGAAGTTACAGGTCTGTGAGAGCCAGAAATCTTGCTTGTTTGTAGGTGACCAAATACTTATTTTCCACCATCATTTGCAAATAAATTCATAAAAAATCCTACAATGTGATTTTCTGGATTTTTTTTCTCATTTTGTCTGTCATAGTTGACGTGTACCTATGATGAAAATTACAGGCCTCTCTCATCTTTTTAAGTGGGAGAACTTGCACAATTGGTGGCTGACTAAATACTTTTTTGCCCCACTGTATATATAAACTCAGCAAAAGGAATGTCCTCTCACTGTCAAAACTTATCATGTGTAAATATTTGTATGAACATAACAATAACAATATTCAACAACTGAGACATAAACTGAACAAGTCCCAAGCTCAGTCCGATGATGCTGTGACACACCGCCCCAGGCCATGACGGACCCTCCACCTCCAAATCGATCCCGCTCCAGGGTACAGGCCTCGGTGTAACGCTCATTCCTTCGATGATAAACGCAATTCCGACCATCCTCACTGGTGAGACAAAACCGCGACTTGTCAGTGAAGAGCACTTTTTGCCAGTCCTGTCTGGTCCAGCGACGGTGGGTGTGTGCCCATAGGCAACGTTGTTGCCGGTGATGTCTGGTGAGGATCTGCCTTACAACAGGCCTACAAGCCCTCAGTCCAGCCTCTTTCAGCCTATTGCGGACAGTTTGAGCACTGATGGAGGGATTGTGCGTTCCTGGTGTAACTCGGGCAGTTGTTGTTGCCATCCTGTACCTGTCCCGCAGGTGTGATGTTCGGGTGTACCGATCCTGTGCAGGTTTTGTTACACGTGGTCTGCCACTGCGAGGACGATCAGCTGTCCGTCTCCCTGTAGCGCTGTCTTAGGCGTCTCACAGTACGGACTTGCAGTTTATTGCCCTGGCCACATCTGCAGTCCTCATGCCTCCTTGCAGCATGCCTAAGGCACGTTCACGCAGATGAGCAGGGACCCTGGGCATCTTTCTTGTGTTTTTCAGAGTCAGTAGAATGGCCTCTTTAGTGTCCTAAGTTTTCATAACTGTGACCTTAATTGCTTACTGTCTGTAAGCTGTTAGTGTCTTAACGACCATTCCACAGGTGCATGTTCATTAATTGTTTATGGTTCATTGAACAAGCATGGGAAACAGTGTTTAAACCCTTTACAATGAAGATCTGTGAAGTTATTTGGATTTTTAGGAATTATCTTTGAAAGACAGGGTTCTGAAAAAGGGACATTTATTTTTTTGTTGAGTTTATATATATGTACTTTTTGCAATTCGTATGACATGTTATGAATTCCAATTCATACAATATGTTACGAATTTGTCAGTGCTTTAGATCCCGGACTGCATCTTTAATGTTCAATGCCGTGGAGATTGTGAGAGCTGTAAATCTGTAGCTAAAGGTAATACACAACTGTTTACAAAATGTACTTCAATATAACTACACAGTATTGGAGCAACTTGCCTCTATTCAACCTGGATCAGATTGCGTAATAGAAAAGCAAAGTTAATTTTCCATTGAGCCGACATATGAGGGACATATGCACTGTTTACCATGAATGCGATCTTGGCTAACTCGAGAAAATTGCCTTTAAATTTCAATCACGCTGCAATGCTGAACTTCCGCGATACGGATTGAATATAGAACCCTTGACATAAAGAGAGTCTGACTATTCAATACGCATACACGTTTGAGTGAAAGACTCGAATTTTATTGTCCCAGACTCACAGTGACAGAGGTAGACTTCACCGTTCCAGTGGAATATTCTCCTCACAAAGACTGGCCAACAGGTAGATGTGCTACTTGGCCCACTGGTAGTGCACAGAAGGAACACTCAGGGCATAGAACTCAAATGTGACATAGAACTCAAGAACCTGATATAGAACTCCATGAAATGACATAGAACTGTGTGTGTGTGCGTTTGTGTGTGCATTCCTGTGTGACGTGTGTTCCCCACCTTGGGGTGTGTACAGTCATAGTGGGTGTGTCTGTAGTGCTCTAGGACCTGTGTGTAGAGTATGACGGAGGAGATGTGAGAGAAGTGGGCTGTCTGAACCCGAAGAGACTGTTCCTCAGACATAATATACACTGGGGAAATGATTGGGGCTGCCTTAGTAATGTTGGCATGGACCAACAGCAATATGTTTTACATGTTGTATACTGTCCTCCTTGAGGTGTTTCTAGACAAAATTAGACAGCCTTAACTGTAATATTTTAATGCATTGTTCAACAAATCTCTCTTGTAACTAATGGGTATTATGTTATGCCATGCATATGACACTGTTAAGTGGCCTTTATAACAATGTTAAGTAGCTTCAATGTCATGGGAGTCCAATACCAGTAGCTCCTCCCTCTCAGGGCTAGCTGCTGATTGGCTGTGTCTCTGCAGTGCAGTCACCTGGGCGTCTGATCTCTCCATGTCGTCTCTGGGTTACATGACTCACCTGTGATGTAGTGTAAACACCTGGACAAGGTAAAGGTGATACATGCTGTAAACACCTGGACAAGGTAAAGGTGATACATGCTGTAAACACCTGGACAAGGTAAAGGTGATACATGCTGTAAACACCTGGACAAGGTAAAGGTGATACATGTTGTAAACACCTGGACAAGGTAAAGGTGATACATGTTGTAAACACCTGGACAAGGTAAAGGTGATACATGTTGTAAACACCTGGACAAGGTAAAGGTGACATGTTGTAAACACCTGGACAAGGTAAAGGTGACATGTTGTAAACACCTGGACAAGGTAAAGGTGACATGTTGTAAACACCTGGACAAGGTAAAGGTGATACATGTTGTAAACACCTGGACAAGGTAAAGGTGACATGTTGTAAACACCTGGACAAGGTAAAGGTGACATGTTGTAAACACCTGGACAAGGTAAAGGTGACATGTTGTAAACACCTGGACAAGGTAAAGGTGACATGTTGTAAACACCTGGACAAGGTAAAGGTGATAGATGTTGTAAACACCTGGACAAGGTAAAGGTGACATGTTGTAAACACCTGGACAAGGTAAAGGTGACATGTTGTAAACACCTGGACAAGGTAAAGGTGACATGTTGTAAACACCTGGACAAGGTAAAGGTGATACATGTTGTAAACACCTGGACAAGGTAAAGGTGATACATGTTGTAAACACCTGGACAAGGTAAAGGTGACATGTTGTAAACACCTGGACAAGGTAAAGGTGATACATGTTGTAAACACCTGGACAAGGTAAAGGTGACATGTTGTAAACACCTGGACAAGGTAAAGGTGATACATGTTGTAAACACCTGGACAAGGTAAAGGTGACATGTTGTAAACACCTGGACAAGGTAAAGGTGATACATGTTGTAAACACCTGGACAAGGTAAAGGTGATACATGTTGTAAACACCTGGACAAGGTAAAGGTGACATGTTGTAAACACCTGGACAAGGTAAAGGTGATACATGTTGTAAACACCTGGACAAGGTAAAGGTGATAGATGTTGTAAACACCTGGACAAGGTAAAGGTGATACATGTTGTAAACACCTGGACAAGGTAAAGGTGACATGTTGTAAACACCTGGACAAGGTAAAGGTGACATGTTGTAAACACCTGGACAAGGTAAAGGTGATAGATGTTGTAAACACCTGGACAAGGTAAAGGTGATACATGCTGTAAACACCTGGACAAGGTAAAGGTGACATGTTGTAAACACCTGGACAAGGTAAAGGTGATACATGTTGTAAACACCTGGACAAGGTAAAGGTGATAGATGTTGTAAACACCTGGACAAGGTAAAGGTGATACATGTTGTAAACACCTGGACAAGGTAAAGGTGATACATGTTGTAAACACCTGGACAAGGTAAAGGTGACATGTTGTAAACACCTGGACAAGGTAAAGGTGACATGTTGTAAACACCTGGACATGGTAAAGGTGATACATGTTGTAAACACCTGGACAAGGTAAAGGTGACATGTTGTAAACACCTGGACAAGGTAAAGGTGATACATGTTGTAAACACCTGGACAAGGTAAAGGTGATACATGTTGTAAACACCTGGACATGGTAAAGGTGATACATGTTGTAAACACCTGGACAAGGTAAAGGTGATACATGTTGTAAACACCTGGACATGGTAAAGGTGATACATGTTGTAAACACCTGGACAAGGTAAAGGTGATAGATGTTGTAAACACCTGGACAAGGTAAAGGTGACATGTTGTAAACACCTGGACAAGGTAAAGGTGATACATGCTGTAAACACCTGGACAAGGTAAAGGTGATACATGTTGTAAACACCTGGACAAGGTAAAGGTGATACATGTTGTAAACACCTGGACAAGGTAAAGATGACATGTTGTAAACACCTGGACAAGGTATTCAGACCCCTTCACTTTTTCAACATTTTGTTATACGTTACAGCCAGTGGCGATCCGTCATTCATGGCAGGTGGGGCAGAGCCCCAAATTTTGGGGGGGTTGCCTGTTTTGCATGTTATTTGAAATTAATAAGTGTCACATATCAGTTTGCAAACAATGTAAAAAATATATATAAATCATTGAATTAATAAAGCTGCATACAAACATGGTCTCTTTTTGGTTTTCTTGAGTAAGGCAGCTCCACAATGCAGGTGTTTCCGCCTAGCTCAGTGCTTTCTGTGTTGGTGGGGCAAACCTGCAGAAAATACGGAGCATTGCGCCGTGATTGGCTCAGTGTTCTGTCAGTCATGGGGAAACTACATCACTGCGAAGTCTAAGAGGAGACCTCAAAAATTCTAGCTCTAGGGTGCTGACATAGAGTTACATAGGAAGTGCCCATCCAAGAAGACTCAAGGTCATTGGCCACAGATAAAATGATGTCAATTCACATTATATGTGCAGTAGCTTTGATTGGACTGATCATGTCAACATCATACTTACAAAATCTTAGCTAGCAGTCATCATCATGAATCAAGTCGACAATCTACAGGCAAATCCTTTTCAATTCTTGTCAAATTAAGATAAATAATGAAGAGAAATGATAGATAAAATGTATCGGTGCTCATCGGCCATTGGACATAAAGATTACACAACAAGTTGGAAATCGCAAATTCAACAATGAGTGGTCTGGGAAGAAGCGAGCACAACACAACCAGGTGAGTCCAAAAATATTTTGTATGCACTGCATAAATGATGTAATATGCCAGGGACATTTCTCTACAACAGGCTATATCGCTACATGCGCATGTGCACCACCAAGTCAGAACACTAGGCGAAATTAAGAGGGGATAACAGACCAAATTATTAGCATGAGGCAGATGGGCTACTAACAGCTTTTACACAACATACACTTAGTATTACTTTCTTAGCTACAGTATACATTCAGTGGCTTGCGAAGTATTCACCCCCCGGTAAGTAGAGCCCGGACTTGAACCGGATCTGGAGAGATCTGAAAATTGCTCTGCAGCAACGCTCCCCATCCAACCTGAAAGAGCTTGAAAGGATCTGCAGAGAAAAATGGGAGAAATTCCCCAAAAACAGGTGTGCCAAGCTTGTAGCGTCATATCCAAGAAGACTTGAAGCTGTAATCGCTGCAAAGGTGCTTCAACAAAATACTGACTAAAGGGTCTGAATACTTACATAAATATAATATTTCAGGTTTTTCATTTTTAATACATTTGCAAAAAATTCGAAAAAGCAATTTTTGCTTTGTCATTATGGGATATTGTGTGTAGATAGATGAGGAAAAAACAAACCATTTAATCCATTTTAGAATAAGGCTGTACCGTAACAAAAAGTCAAGGGGTCTGAATACCTTCTGAAAAATGGCCAGATGACAGCTGGTAGGAGTGAAAGAATTTCTGTCAAATAAATTGCAAACTGCTTTTACACAGGCAGCCCAGTTCTGATATTTGTTCTACTAATTGGTCTTTTGCCCAATCACATCAGATATTTTTCAGAACTGATCTAGTCAAAAAAGATCTGAATTGGTCTGGCTGTGTAAACACAGCTATTTTAATACAACATGTAGACTTGGCAAACTTTGATTAGAAAATAATTGAATCATGTTGATCAGATCACTAAAATCACATGTTAGTGCAACGTGTAAACGCGGCTTAAAACAGGTACAGTAGAATGGTTCATTTATCTATAGCGCTGTCAGATGCAGCTCACTGCCTCCACCCAGTGGCCAAGTTATGAAAGGTATACACGTAAAACAAGACTATTGGGAAGTGGTCTATTCATTCACTAGAAAAACAGAACTGTTTTTTGTTTCTATATATAAAAAAAGATTTTATTGCATAACCACAGGTTGATTATGTTTGTACAGACTACATATCTTTATTTGTATGTTACCATCATTAATATTGCTATTTTTCTTTCTTTTTAGATTTCTCCATAAACATATTGGCATTTATATAATCTCAAACAATGGAGGCTGGTGAAAGGAGCTGTAGGAGGATGGGCTCATTGTAATGGCTTGAATGGAATAAATGTAACTGTATCAAACACATCAAACATATGCAAATCGAATGTTTGTCTCTGTTCCATTTCAGACATTAAAATGAGCCTGTCCTTCTATAGTTCCTCCCACCAGCCTCCACTGATCGCAAAATCACAGGTCTCCAAACCACCAGTGCTGGTTATAGACTCTCTCTCTTAGCCCAAGTACATCCCCTTTACCAGGTTGGAAAAGATATGACAGAAACATTTACAATATTAAAACTATGACTAATATAGATACACATTACGATTAGATGCTGGTGTCAGGGACCATAATGGCTTATAACAATAATAGACTAATGTACCAATGGGCCAGAATGTTTCTTTGCAATTACATATAAATATATTTAGATATCTGAGACAGCAAGATGATTTTGAGTGTGAAGAACTACACTACATGGCCAACAATATCTATACATTATAGTAGCCTAAACATGTGGTATTGAGAGTGAAAACATTTCAACAATGAAAGACCTCTGCAAACGAATACACTTTGACTTGAACACGTTACTGTGTGAAGAACAGTATGTATTTGAAAGTAGCAGTACTGATCAGCTCCATCCTGTCCATAGATCAGCCTCTCCTACTCAGAGATGCTTGATACATGTGGCCCCAGGCCTCAGTGAGTCATGCAGTCCTATGACAAGCAGTGTAAAAGAGATGGAAACAGCTAGGTGGTGATTATGGCCATGTGACCTTGTATTTGCATATTTATGACCAAATATTCCCCTCTGCATTCTGATTTGATTAATAGCTGGAATAAATAGAGAATTCAGTATAAATCTGAAAGTGAAATGTAATAGTAGTCCATACACACAGTACACACATTTAAAATCAAGGCCATAGGAAAGGTTGAATTGATTTTAACCTTCATCCTCCAAAGGAAAGGAATACTAAAATAGCAACTACATGCATATTGATGTAGAGGTAATGGAATATATATTTTAGTATAAATATTTGATCTGTCCAGGTCTGAGCGTGTAGTTCATCATAAAAGGTTGCTTCTCTTCCTCTGCCCTAGCTCGTTCACTCCCCTAGTCCGTCTCACAGATCTAAGACATCTGACTGGGCCCGTATTCAGTCTAGGATCAGCACCCCCTCCCTGTCTATATAGTCTTAATGAATATGATTTAAAAGGGAAAACTGATCCTCGATCAGCCTTCATACTCTGAGATGCTTTGTGAATATGGGCCCTGGTACAGTAGGTGTCAAGAAAACAAGCCTTCAGATTGGATAAGTGTTGGCGATTCCACCATGTTGCTTTCATCCATCCAGACAGATTGGATAGGAGGTGGACTTTCCACCATGTTGCTTTCATCCATCCAGTCAGATTGGATAGGAGGTGGACTTTCCACCATGTTGCTTTCATCCATCCAGTCAGATTGGATAGGAGGTGGACTTTCCACCATGTTGCTTTCATCCATCCAGTCAGATTGGATAGGAGGTGGACTTTCCACCATGTTGCTTTCATCCATCCAGTCAGATTGGATAGGAGGTGGACTTTCCACCATGTTGCTTTCATCCATCCAGTCAGATTGGATAGGAGGTGGACTTTCCACCATGTTGCTTTCATCCATCCAGACAGATTGGATAGGAGGTGGAGATTCCACCATGTTGCTTTCATCCATCCAGTCAGATTGGATAGGAGGTGGAGATTCCACCATGTTGCTTTCATCCATCCAGTCAGATTGGATAGGAGGTGGACTTTCCACCATGTTGCTTTCATCCATCCAGTCAGATTGGATAGGAGGTGGACTTTCCACCATGTTGCTTTCATCCATCCAGTCAGATTGGATAGGAGGTGGACTTTCCACCATGTTGCTTTCATCCATCCAGTCAGATTGGATAGGAGGTGGACTTTCCACCATGTTGCTTTCATCCATCCAGTCAGATTGGATAGGAGGTGGACTTTCCACCATGTTGCTTTCATCCATCCAGACAGATTGGATAGGAGGTGGAGATTCCACCATGTTGCTTTCATCCATCCAGTCAGATTGGATAGGAGGTGGAGATTCCACCATGTTGCTTTCATCCATCCAGACAGATTGGATAGGAGGTGGAGATTCCACCATGTTGCTTTCATCCATCCAGACAGATTGGATAGGAGGTGGAGATTCCACCATGTTGCTTTCATCCATCCAGACAGATTGGATAGGAGGTGGACTTTCCACCATGTTGCTTTCATCCATCCAGTCAGATTGGATAGGAGGTGGAGATTCCACCATGTTGCTTTCATCCATCCAGACAGATTGGATAGGAGGTGGAGATTCCACCATGTTGCTTTCATCCATCCAGACAGATTGGATAGGAGGTGGAGATTCCACCATGTTGCTTTCATCCATCCAGACAGATTGGATAGGAGGTGGAGATTCCACCATGTTGTTTCATCCATCCAGTCAGTCCTGTCAGATCTGTGAAGGCGAGTGAACGTGGGCTGAGGGGGGAAAACAACAACTTTCTGGAATGAAAAGCAATCTTACATGGCCTGGTCAAAGACATTTCAGACCACAACCTTATTATTCATGGACCAAGAAGGCCAGGTGTTTCATGTTCCAAGCCTTTGAGGACAGTTGATCATACACAGAACACCGCCCTATGGACACGTAGTGACACGACATACGGTAAATACTGTACATACATACAGTGCCTTTAAATATCCACTGAGTCACATGCAGTGCATACAGACAGACATACAGACAGACAGACATACAGACAGACAGACAGTTGACTATACCGTAGGAACATTGTGAGGGAGGGAATGTCAGGTGTAGAATGATGTCTATGTGATTTAAGACTATGGAAGTCAGCTGAGCTAAAGCCTAGGGGTTTGTTCTGGGAGCTAACACAAGTTTGTCCTCAAATCGCGAACCATCTCTGTTACAGTGTAAAAATCGATTGGTATAATGTCCACAGGTGAGTGACTATAAAATGTAAATATAAGATAGTAGTAGAATAATAATAAAAAGAACAGATTAACACGTTTAGATACAGTTTAAAACATTAAACAGCAGGAGCGCCAGTCAGGTAATGTTGCCCTCCTGAAGTAAACCCAGAACCAAAAGTTCAGTTAAAAATTAGGAATGGCTCAAAGCACCTGATGCACGTTCAATAGATTGCTTTTGATTAGACAATTGATCTTTTAAATAGGAGGTAAAAAAAAAAAAACATTTCTTTTAAAGGGGTGGTTAGAAAATCATTCTTAAAGGGGTGGCCTTCTCTGATACAGAAATGAAAGGAATCCCTTTATGCCCACAAAATATAAAAGATTGCTTTGTATCATGTCCAGTCTGTTCATCAAGTCCTCCTAGTGGCATTGATTTGATTTGTCTTTTTTCCACTGAAAATGACATTTTCCGTGTGCATCCTTCAGTACTTGCACTCTCTTGTCTGTGTACTGTTCATGATATAAATCAAAACAAACTTCATTAAAATAACAGATAGTTGTCCTTCACAGAGGTGTTTGGGTTCTGGCTGGTCTGTCTTCCTGTTTTTGCTGCAGAGAGAGGAAGTGAGGTCATATAACTGTAAGGCCCACTCCCCAGGCTCACAGTGTGATTGGCTTACTCCATGCCGTTCCGCAGCATCTGATTGGCCGCGATGAGCATGACGCTGATGATGAAGGCCATGGCGAAGGCGCAGATCAGACTCTTCCTCACGCATGTCTGTCTGTTCTTCTTCTTAGGATGGACTGAAAAAGAGAAGAGAGGAGAGAAGACGAGGAGGGGAAGAGGAGAGGAGAAAAATAGAAGTATAACTTAAGTCATTTATTACATCAAATTATGATAATTTCATATTATGCCTCCCCTTCCATTCCCCATGCTGGTAACATCACATACTGGTCAAATGAACTTTCTGCACTGAGTTCCCCCAGAGAAAACATAACTGAAAACCAAAGACTAAAGAGGATGACACTGTACGTCTGCTCTCCTCTTTCCTTTTCCAGAGACATTTTCTTTGGGAAAAAAGAGTCATGCAACTGAAAACATGAACAATAGGTAGTGCCTTTGTCTATGTTTGTTAACATCACAAACATCACCAACAACCCAGACACCAGCCTGGAGAAGCCCAGACACAGAGCCTGAAGCAGCCCAGACACAGAGCCTGGAGCAGCCCAGACACCAGCCTGAAGCAGGCCAGACACACAGCCTGGAGCAGCCCAGACACAGAGCCTGAAGCAGCCCAGACACAGAGCCTGGAGCAGCCCAGACACCAGCCTGAAGCGGGCCAGACACACAGCCTGGAGCAGCCCAGACACAGAGCCTGAAGCAGCCCAGACACAGAGCCTGGAGCAGCCCAGACACCAGCCTGAAGCGGGCCAGACACACAGCCTGGAGCAGCCCAGACACAGAGCCTGGAGCAGCCCAGACACCAGCCTGAAGCAGGCCAGACACACAGCCTGGAGCAGCCCAGACACAGAGCCTGGAGCAGCCCAGAAACACAGCCTGGAGCAGCCCAGACACCAGTCTGGAGCAGCCCAGAGACCAGCCTGAAGCAGCCCAGACAACAGGCTGGAGCAGCTCAGACATCAACCTGGAGCAGCCCAGAGACCAGCCTGAAGCAGCCCAGACACACAGCCTGAAGCAGCCCAGACACACAGCCTGGAGCAGCAAAGACACCAGTCTGGAGCAGCCCAGAGACCAGCCTGAAGCAGCCCAGACAACAGGCTGGAGCAGCCGAGACATCAACCTGAAGCAGCCCAGACACTGAGCCTGGAGCAGCCCAGACACTGAGTCTGAAGCAGCCCAGACACTGAGCCTGAAGCAGCCCAGACACTGAGCCTGAAGCAGCCCAGACACAGAGCCTGAAGCAGCCCAGACACAGAGCCTGGAGCAGCCCAGACATCAGCCTGGAGCAGCACAGACATCAGCCTGGAGCAGCCCAGACATCAGGCTGGAGCAGCCGAGACATCAGCCTGGAGCAGCCCAGACGCAGAGCCTGAAGCAGCCCAGACACAGAGCCTGGAGCAGCCCAGACACTGAGCCTGAAGCAGCCCAGACATCAGGATGAAACAGCACAGACATCAGCCTGGAGCAGCTCAGACATCAGCCTGGAGCAGCTCAGACATCAGCCTGGAGCAGCCCAGACACACACAGAGACAGTAACCCAGACACACACAGAGACAGTAACCCAGACACACACAGAGACAGTAACCCAGACACACACAGAGACAGTAACTCAGACACACACAGAGACAGTAACTCAGACACACACAGAGACAGTAACCCAGACACACACAGAGACAGTAACCCAGACACACACACAGACAGTAGCCTAGACACACACAGAGACAGTAGCCCAGACACAGAGCCTGACACACACAGAGACAGTAACCCAGACACACACAGAGACAGTAACCCAGACACACACACAGACAGTAACCCAGACACACAGATGTGTCTAATGGAGTTGGATGGACTGGGTCGGAGAAAGAGAAGGAAGAAGAAAGGGTAGGTGGATAGAGACATGAGAGGAAGGGAGGAGAGAGATAGGAAGGATTGAGGGAGAGGGCAGAAGGAGAGGAAGATAACCTTTGGTTTAGCTTCCAATCTCACTTTTGGTTTCTTCTCTCTCTCCCTTCCCCTCTTCACTCCACTCCTGTTTCACTTCCATTATCTTCTCTCCCAGACCCTCCTCTTCTCTCCTTCGCTCATTTACTGGAATCTCTTCATCTCGCTCTCTACATTTACATTTTAGTCATTTATCTTATCCAGAGTGACAAGACGAACTACAGTTAAGTTCCTTGCTCAAGGGCACATCGACAGATTTGTCTCCTAGTTGGATTAGGGATTCGAATTATTATGTAGTATTATGTATATTATGTATATTATGTAGTATTATGTATATTATGTAGTATTATGTATATTATGTAGTATTATGTAGTATTATGTACACTGCTCAAAAAAATAAAGGGAACACTTAACCAACACAATGTAACTCCAAGTCAATCACACTTCTGTGAAATCAAACTGTCCACTTAGGAAGCAACACTGATTGACAATACATTTCACATGCTGTTGTGCAAATGGAATAGACAACAGGTGGAAATTATAGGCAATTAGCAAGACACCCCTAATAAAGGAGTGGTTCTGCAGGTGGGGACCACAGACCACTTCTCAGTTCCTATGCTTCCTGGCTGATGTTTTGGTCACTTTTGAATGCTGGCGATGCTTTCACTCTAGTGGTAGCATGAGACGGAGTCAACAACCCACACAAGTGGCTCAGGTAGTGCAGCTCATCCAGGATGGCACATCAATGCGAGCTGTGGCAAGAAGGTTTGCTGTGTCTGTCAGCGTAGTGTCCAGAGCATGGAGGCGCTACCAGGAGACAGGCCAGTACATCAGGAGACGTGGAGGAGGCCGTAGGAGAGCAACAACCCAGCAGCAGGACCGCTACCTCCGCCTTTGTGCAAGGAGGAGCAGGAGGAGCACTGCCAGAGCCCTGCAAAATGACCTCCAGCAGGCCACAAATGTGCATGTGTCTGCTCAAACGGTCAGAAACAGACTCCATGAGGGTGGTATGAGGGCCCGACGTCCACAGGTGGGGGTTGTGCTTACAGCCCAACACCGTGCAGGACGTTTGGCATTTGCCAGAGAACACCAAGATTGGCAAATTCGCCACTGGCGCCCTGTGCTCTTCACAGATGAAAGCAGGTTCACACTGAGCACATGTGACAGACGTGACAGAGTCTGGAGACGCCGTGGAGAACGTTCTGCTGCCTGCAACATCCTCCAGCATGACCGGTTTGGTGGTGGGTCAGTCATGGTGTGGGGTGGCATTTCTTTGGGGGGCCGCACAGCCCTCCATGTGCTCGCCAGAGGTAGCCTGACTGCCATTAGGTACCGAGATGAGATCCTCAGACCCCTTGTGAGACCATATGCTGGTGCGGTTGGCCCTGGGTTCCTCCTAATGCAAGACAATGCTAGACCTCATGTGGCTGGAGTGTGTCAGTAGTTCCTGCAAGAGGAAGGCATTGATGCTAGGGACTGGCCCGCCCGTTCCCCAGACCTGAATCCAATTGAGCACATCTGGGACATCATGTCTCGCTCCATCCACCAACGCCACGTTGCACCACAGACTGTCCAGGACTTGGCGGATGCTTTAGTCCAGGTCTGGGAGGAGATCCCTCAGGAGACCATCCGCCACCTCATCAGGAGCATGCCCAGGCGTTGTAGGGAGGTCATACAGGCACGTGGAGGCCACACACACTACTGAGCCTCATTTTGACTTGTTTAAAGGACATTACATCAAAGTTGGATCAGCCTGTAGTGTGGTTTTCCACTTTAATTTTGAGTGTGACTCCAAATCTTGACCTCCATGGGTTGATAAATTGGATTTCCATTGATTATTTTTGTGTGATTTTGTTGTCAGCACATTCAACTATGTAAAGAAAAAAGTATTTAATAAGATTATTTCTTTCATTCAGATCTAGGATGTGTTGTTTAAGTGTTCCCTTTATGTTTTTGAGCAGTATATATTATGTAGTATTATGTATATTATGTAGTATTATGTATAATATGTATATTATGTATATTATATTATATATTATTTATTTGTTGTTTTGTTTCCTGTTTGGACCCCAGGAAGAGTAGCGGCTAATTGGGGATCCCAATAAAATACTAAATACTAAACTCTTTGTCTCTCTCTCCTCTCTCTCTCTCCATTTCTTTCTCTACCATCTCTCTCTTTTAGTATTATCTCTCTTCAACGTCTCTCTGTGTCTTTCTCTGTGTGTCTCTCTCTCTCCACCTCTCTCTCTACCCTGCTCTCTGTCATCCCCCCCCCCCCCCCCACACTCCCTCTCTCACCTCCCTCGTACTCGGGGCAGTTCCCTGTCTCGTTGAGGCTCTCCTCTTCGTTGATGATGATGTTCTCGATGTCCTTCATCGTCAGGTGGTCTCGGAATGCGTGAAACAGAACCTGCTTCAGCTCATCCAGGGACATCTGCTGCATGTCAAACTGCAGGGGCAAGACATACGCACACAGATGCAGATACACACCAAGGTCAAATCATAGAAATGTTTTTTTTTTCTTCTAATTTATGTGTGTGTGTATATATGTGTGTGTGTGTTTGTGTGCGGGCGTGTGTGTGAAAGTGATTTATGATGCTCTGAGCGGAGCAGGTCTCATTCCAATCAAAAGTCAGTCTGAGGTCTCTGAGGTTTTCATTTCTAAATGTATAATTCATTTGACTTTTTGGAGTGTTCTACACTGCGTCTGCCCCTCCCACCCTCCCTCCCTCCCTCCCTTCCTAATACGGAGAGAGGGGAAAAAGGAGAGAGATAGAAAGAAAGACAGGGAGTAGGAGAGAGAGAGAAAAAGAGAGGGATGAGTGAGTGAGTGAGGGAAAAAAGAGAGCGAGAAAGAAAGAGAGAGAAAGAACTCTTTGTTCCCCTGCCACTGTGGACAGAATGACCTGATGGAGAGGAGAGTAGCAGGTATACCTGTGGAGTGAAGGAGAGGAGAGTAGCAGGTATACCTGTGGAGTGAAGGAGAGGAGAGTAGCAGGTATACCTGTGGAGTGAAGGAGAGGAGAGTAGCAGGTATACCTGTGGAGTGATGGAGAGGAGAGTAGCAGGTATACCTGTAGAGTGAAGGAGAGGAGAGTAGCAGGTATACCTGTGGAGTGAAGGATAGGAGAGTAGCAGGTATACCTGTGGCGTGAAGGAGAGGAGAGTAGCAGGTATACCTGTGGAGTGAAGGAGAGGAGAGTAGCAGGTATACCTGTGGAGTGATGGAGAGGAGAGTAGTAGGTATACCTGTAGAGTGAAGGAGAGGAGAGTAGCAGGTATACCTGTGGAGTGAAGGAGAGGAGAGTAGCAGGTATACCTGTGGAGTGAAGGATAGGAGAGTAGCAGGTATACCTGTGGAGTGAAGGAGAGGAGAGTAGCAGGTATACCTGTGGAGTGATGGAGAGGAGAGTAGTAGGTATACCTGTAGAGTGAAGGAGAGGAGAGTAGCAGGTATACCTGTGGAGTGAAGGATAGGAGAGTAGCAGGTATACCTGTAGAGTGAAGGAGAGGAGAGTAGCAGGTATACCTGTGGAGTGATGAAGAGGAGAGTAACAGGTATACCTGTAGAGTGAAGGAGAGGAGAGTAGCAGGTATACCTGTGGAGTGAAAGATAGGAGAGTAGCAGGTATACCTGTAGAGTGAAGGAGAGGAGAGTAGCAGGTATACCTGTGGAGTGAAAGATAGGAGAGTAGCAGGTATACCTGTAGAGTGAAGGAGAGGAGAGTAGCAGGTATACCTGTGGGGAGAGGAGAGTAGCAGGTATACCTGTGGAGTGAAGGATAGGAGAGTAACAGGTATACCTGTAGAGTGAAGGAGAGGAGAGTAACAGGTATACCTGTGGAGTGAAGGAGAAGAGAGTAACAGGTATACCTGTGGAGTGAAGGAGAGGAGAGTAGCAGGTATACCTGTGGAGTGAAGGAGAGGAGAGTAGCAGGTATACCTGTGGAGTGAAGGAGAGGAGAATAACAGGTATACCTGTGGAGTGAAGGATAGGAGAGTAGCAGGTATACCTGTGGAGTGATGGAGAGTAGCAGGTATACCTGTGGAGTGATGGAGAGTAGCAGGTATACCTGTGGAGAGAAGGAGAGGAGAGTAACAGGTATACCTGTGGAGTGAAGGAGAGGAGAGTAACAGGTATACCTGTGGAGTGAAGGAGAAGAGAGTAACAGGTATACCTGTGGAGTGAAGGAGAGGAGAGTAGCAGGTATACCTGTGGAGTGAAGGAGAGGAGAGTAGCATGTATACCTGTGGAGAGAAGGAGAGGAGAGTAGCAGGTATACCTGTGGAGTGAAGGAGAGAGAATAACAGGTATACCTATGGAGTGAAGGATAGGAGAGTAGCAGGTATACCTGTGGAGTGAAGGAGAGGAGAGTAGCAGGTATACCTGTGGAGTGAAGGAGAGGAGAGTAACAGGTATACCTGTGGAGTGAAGGAGAGGAGAGTAGCAGGTATACCTGTGGAGTGAAGGAGAGGAGAGTAACAGGTATACCTGTGGAGTGAAGGAGAGGAGAGTAGCAGGTATACCTGTGGAGTGAAGGAGAGAGAATAACAGGTATACCTATGGAGTGAAGGATAGGAGAGTAGCAGGTATACCTGTGGAGTGAAGGAGAGGAGAGTAACAGGTATACCTGTGGAGTGAAGGAGAGGAGAGTAACAGGTATACCTGTGGAGTGAAGGAGAGAGAATAACAGGTATACCTATGGAGTGAAGGATAGGAGAGTAGCAGGTATACCTGTGGAGTGAAGGAGAGGAGAGTAGCAGGTATACCTGTGGAGTGAAGGAGAGGAGAGTAACAGGTATACCTGTGGAGTGAAGGAGAGGAGAGTAGCAGGTATACCTGTGGAGTGAAGGAGAGGAGAGTAACAGGTATACCTGTGGAGTGAAGGAGAGGAGAGTAGCAGGTATACCTGTGGAGTGATGGAGAGTAGAGTAACAGGTATACCTGTGGAGTGAAGGAGAGAGAATAACAGGTATACCTGTGGAGTGAAGGATAGGAGAGTAGCAGGTATACCTGTGGAGTGAAGGAGAGGAGAGTAACAGGTATACCTGTGGAGTGAAGGAGAGGAGAGTAGCAGGTATACCTGTGGAGTGAAGGAGAGGAGAGTAGCAGGTATACCTGTGGAGTGAAGGAGAGGAGAATAACAGGTATACCTGTGGAGTGATGGAGAGTAGCAGGTATACCTGTGGAGTGAAGGAGAGTAGCAGGTATACCTGTGGAGTGAAGGAGAGGAGAGTAACAGGTATACCTGTGGAGTGATGGAGAGTAGCAGGTATACCTGTGGAGTGAAGGAGAGGAGAGTAGCAGGTATACCTGTGGAGTGAAGGATAGGAGAGTAACAGGTATACCTGTGGAGTGATGGAGAGTAGCAGGTATACCTGTGGAGAGAAGGAGAGGAGAATAACAGGTATACCTGTGGAGTGAAGGAGAGAGAATAACAGGTATACCTGTGGAGTGATGGAGAGTAGAGTAACAGGTATACCTGTGGAGTGAAGGAGAGGAGAGTAGCAGGTATACCTGTGGAGTGAAGGAGAGGAGAGTAACAGGTATA